>NC_056741.1:1434559036-1434564566 GCF_019279795.1 Protopterus annectens
CTTCACCAGGCCCCTTGGTAAATATTTAACTAGTTTTTTTTTGCAGTTCCAGCTTGTCCACGAAGATTTCACGAACTTTTACAGCTTCTATGAACTGTGTCCCTTCGCGAGGCAACAGGAAGTCCTTTGGATGCTGCTGAGGGTCCGCTTTCGAGGTGGCGCATCCGGAAGTCCGTCCACGCAATGGTTCCCCCTTCGCGAACTCGAAGACAAGATTTCATGAGCAGGAAGTAGAAAGATCTCTGTGGAAAAAGGGGAAACTACTGGGATCGTAAAACGAGGCTCCATGGACTTTTAATGTATGTTACAACTTTTATTTCTGTAAAGGGAAATGTGAATTCATTCAGGTAGGATTTAAACTGAACTAATAATGTATTGGTTAAAATGTGTTATTTAACTGATATGGTAGAAGTAGGATACATTTATCATAGTTATTCTATTTTCTTAGGTAGTTTGCCTGAATGTGGGTGTGCTAATAATATTGTACTGTACTGTAATATTTATTTTCCTGTCTTTAGGATGTGTTTTAATACTGCAAATGTTTAGATACAAAGGGATTTTGATGTTGGGATAGTTAGTAGATTAAAAGAAGATATTATATCCTGGCATTTCTAGGAAAATGAAGGTTATTTCCCTGATGTGGTTCTGAATGTTTTGGGAACTGTGCTATTTAGGTATCATTTTATATATTCAAGTATAGTACCCAGTAAGCATAGTTAATGTTACTTGTATTCACCAATGTTGCTGTCATTACAATGTTAAATAAGTTAGATTAGATAAACAATGTCAGATTTAATGCTTTAACTATAGATTAAACATATAGTGAATTATCTTGAAGCCAATAACATTATTGTTTAATAGGAGTAATGTCATATATCTGTTTAGGTTAGATTTAAATAAGATAGTTAGATATTCTAGGGTAATATAACCAATTAATAGAACTAATAATATATGTTAACTATTAGAGAGGTAGAATAGTAATTTTGAATGTAATGAAGACCATTTGTGTTAACTAAATAATGTGTTCAAGAGCTGTAGATAGTTACCAGTGTTTAGTAGGGAATGTTTTGGTTAGGCTTTGTAGAGTTAGATGTAGTCATTATAGTTTTTTTGCATGTTTTTAGTGTGTTATTTTGTAAGATAAAGAACAGATGTTTAGTAAGGATGTGTACTATTAAAAGTTTATACAGTGTAAAAAACCTATGTATGTCCTGGTCCAGGGGAATAGTGGATAGGCACTGGTTAGGGATGGGACGTCAAGATTGCTTCCAGACATTATATACTGTGCTAATACACTTGAATCTAGTATCATCTTTCAATTTTAAAATATACTTAAAAGTTTTAAAAATCTTAGTATGTGGATAGTAGACTCATGGAATATTAAAGGGTTCCAGAACTTGAAAAAAAGGAAATTATTTTTTCATTTATTCCTCTAGTCAAAGGCATGTTTTATTTTATTACAAGAGTCCCATTTGACCAATGATCAATGGACTGTCCTTAAAAATAAGAAATGGATCAGAGAGGTGGTAGCTTCGGAAGGGACAACTAATAGTGCAGGGGTGGCGATTATTATTAAAAGTCAGTACCAAGAGAAAATTTTAGATTTTAAAATGGACAAAGAGGGAAGATGGTGTTATGTGATTCTAGTATCTAAACTTTATGATAAACCGGTGATACTTCTTCATATATATGCCCCATGTACCAATCAACAACTTTTTATAACATCACTTCATTTTATCCTGAATCAATATAATAATTACTATATAATAATAGGAGGTGATTGAAACACATACCAAGACCCCAAGTTAGATAAATCAAGTTCACATAGGTCCTTTAATAACCAAGCAGTGATAGCACTACAGGAACTTAAAACAGATTTTAAATTATATGATCCATTTAAATACACAAAGAATCAAATGAATGCAAATAACTTTACATTTTTTTCAGGTTGTCATAAAATGTGGTCCAGGATCGACTTTTTTCTAACTAATGTTTTTTGATCCATATATATATATATATATATATATATATATATATATATATATATATACAAGCTCGACATTTGTCGGATCATTCTAGGATCACATTAACTTTCAATTAGGACACTAGTCATAAGATACATTTTAGAGGTTATAATTGGACATTAAATCCATATCTATTGAATAAAGAAGATATAATAAAAGAAGTTCAAGAGTCCTTTAACCAACTACTAGCTAATCTTTCTGAACACCGTCATCCGTCTGACATAGAATGGGCAACGAGCAAAGCACAAATTAGAGGAATTTTTCTCCAAAAGGCTACTTATTACAAGAAATTACAAGTGAGAGACATACAAGAATTGGAAACTAAAATTAAATTACTGGATCAGGATCTAATTGGGAATTATAGTAAACAAACTGAAACGGAGTTATTAAAATGTCAGAAGGACCTTTTTTTACTACAAAACAGTAAATTATCATTTTATGAACAGAAAATGCTGGTAAAATACGCCAATCATATACAGACCCCTTCAAAAGCACTAGCGCGTATCATTAATCAATCAAAAATACCTTCTCAAATCTCTGAAATACACTTTAATAATAAAACATATACCAATACTGAAGACATTATGAAGGCATTTGAACTAATATTTTCTCAAGTCTATCGTGAACAGCAGGAATTAAATATAAATAAGATTAATAATGATTTTCTGCAGAAAATTATCTTTCCGAAGATTGGTGATGAGCTTCATATGAACTTAGTTAAACCAATTTCTTCAGAGGAGATAACTGATGCAATTAAGAAGTTGAAGCCATATAAAGCTCCGGGACCGGATGGTTTGACCAAGGAATTTTATAAAACTTTTAGTGATATATTGGGGAAAATACTTTCACAGGTATTTAACTATATAACTAATAATAAAATTAATGACCCGCACTTTAATGCTTCGAAAACTATTCTTATACCGAAAGAGAATGCTGATTTACAAAACCCGGATAACTATAGACCTATTTAACTTTTGAATATAGACTTGAAAAGTATGACATAAATTTTGGCTAATAGATTGAAGAAGGTAATTAACCTGATAATATCACAGGAACAAGCCAGTTTTATAAATGGCAGACAAACTACAGATAATACGTTATCACTTCATACACTGATTTCTTATGCCACTCGCAGGAATTTTAATGCTTATGCACTCATAATTGACGCGCAAAAAGCTTTTGATAGAGTGAACTTAGAATGTTTGTTTGATATTTTAGCATGTTTTAATATACCTCAAGAATTCATTTTAACTTTAAAAAAACTATATAATAATCCCTATACAAATCTAGTTATTAATAGGAATCTCTCAAAAAGAATTCAAATTAAGAATGGTACCCATCAAGGATGTCCATTATCTCTTATATTATTTAATCTATATTTAGAACCATTATTTCTACATATCAAACAAAATATTTATCACAATGCTCCAATAATATTATGGTACGAAAATTTCCATGGCTGCTTTTGCGGACGATCTAAATATTTACTGCACGACACCTGTTTCAGATATCAAGAAAATATTAAAAGCTGTGGAAGACTTTGCAAAAATATCTAATTACAAAATAAATTTAAAAAAAAAACAAGGTATTTCCGTTAAAGACGCCTACACCCTTTTCGCTTTTACCATTGGTAGGTCAGGTAAAATCCGAAGAAAAAATAAAATATTTAGGGGTTGTTTTTTCAACAGATAAGAGACTTTTATGTAAATAATGTTAAGTTAAGTTGGGAGCAGATAGTCTCTGATTTAAAAAGATGGAATAATCTGAAATTACCAATAATGGCAAAGACCTCAATTATTAAAATGAGCATACTTCCCAGAATATTATATATCTTTAGAGCTACTCAAGTTCATATTTCTAGGAAATTCTTCGAACAACTTCATACGGAATTAGGTAGATTTGTATGGGAACCTAGAAAAGTTAGGATATCTTATGATAAACTGATGACTCCGAAAAACAGGGGTGGGTTAGAGCTACCGAATTTTGAAACATATTATTTAATAATAAATGCTAATAGAATTCTAAGAGTAGTTAACTTTGATAGGTCCAATTCTAAATGGGCACCTAAGTGGTTGATTCTGAATCATAAACATGTTGCTGGACTGGGCATTAATTGTAAGGCATTACCTTTTTTAAATAAAGATACCCGTAAAATGTACGCTCTGATGGAACATATCAGAATATATATAATATCAGTACAAAGTCTGTTTAACTCACTAAATTTCTTACAATATATGATGATTTTTCAACCATTTCATAAGAACCCGAATTTGAAAATTGGTAATCAGTTGATAGATCTTAAGAAATTCCCACTTATAAGTAACTTAGCCATACTTGATTTATATCCCTTTCTCGGTATCTCAATACATGACATGCTAAGAGAGATGACTCTCCCTAACTCGTATTTAATTATAATGAGACAGTTAAAGGACTTATCAATAAGCTATTTTAGTAATAGGAATTTTAAAATTAAAGAAGATTTAAACATTTGCCTAAATTTATGGCAAACTCTAACACAGGACTGTAAATATATAACAGCCTCATATAGTCTGATGAAAGATGTGAAATGCAATAACCAAATACTTTTATCCAAATACTGGAAGGAGAAACTGTTAACTATTGAAGATAGTAAAATAGTGAGAGCAATTAACTTAACCTTAAAATCAGTGTCCCTTCAAAAGTTATTATTTACTCAGTCGATGATATTTAATAATGCTATTACACACGTCTCACTCTATATAAATTTAAATTCAAAAAATTCACCTAAATGCCCATATTGTATAGATCAAACGGCTGACCTTTTACACATGTTCTGGAGTTGTAAATGTATTTTTAAACTCTGGAATTCTTTGAAATTCCAACTACGAAAAATGGGATATCAACAGTCTACACTTTCTTGGGAGTTTATGATTCTTAATATTCCAACAATTAATTTGGATAGATCTCAAAGGATCATACTCATAAATATTTTTTGGTTAATGAAGCTGTACATAGCTACAAATTGGTTGAATCCATCCCAGACTTCATGGGAAAACTTTAAGAGTGTAGCGATAAAACATATCTTAGCACACAAATTACTAATTAATGATCATAAGAAAAGTGTAAATAACACAAAAATATGGGAGCAAATCTTTAATATTGTCTTAGCTTAAGGTTCCAATCCACTTTTCTCTGGGAAGTACAGACTAATTATGGAGTTTGCTATAGATACGCCTTATATTGATACTAGATTTTTATTTTCTTTTTCTGTAATACCTATTTAGAAGTATATGTTTATGTATAATGACTCTATGTAACTGTTGGAAGCATTCATGTATATATTGTAAATATGTTGTAGTATTGTATTAACATTTGGAAAAGAATAAAGAATTATTATTGAAAAAAAAAAGAAAACATCCAGACCAAATAGTTGAAAATCCAAATTGTCGAAAACCCATATCATCAAATCTCAAATCACTGAAAACTAGAAAGCAACTAGAAATAACATTCCCAAAACAAAGGGGGGG
>NC_056741.1:1434619096-1434621596 GCF_019279795.1 Protopterus annectens
TATGTGAATCTGGGAATCTTGAGGCAATGTTTACAACTGCCTCATCTACCTGAACAACCCTCCTCCTCCCAACAAATTCCAACACATGTGAGAGATGCAACCATATAGCCAAACTGGAGGCAAAGCTCTCTCAACTCAGTACTGGCTAAACCAGTCAGGAGGAGAAGGAAACCACACTCACTACCATTCCAGTCTCACATAGACCTACCACGACAGTAAACGAAACACATAAACACAAAAACATACTCGGAGGCTCTAAATAAAAATCTGCCTAAGCAGCAGAGACCTCCAAGGCAGACACCCAAGCAACCGCTACCCCAAAGCAAAACACGTGCAACACATAGCTCACAAAGCCAGTGTGCCGTACAGTCACAGCCCGTAAGGCTAAACAACACACCTGATACACTTGTAATAGGTGACTCTATCGTCAGCCACACTGACGTCCCGCTCACCAGGCTGAACAAGGAGAAGGTCACGGTGAACTGCCTGTCGGGCGCTTGGATCCGCCACATAACACAGGCACACAGGTCACTCCAAGGCAAGTACAAATATGACTCGGTCATTGTCCATGCTGGTGTGAATGACCTGAGACGTACCTCCCTGGACTACATGAAAAGAGACATAGAGGAGCTCTTTGAGCATGTAGCCCAGGCCGGTATGACCCTGACCTTGAGTAGCATCTTACCCTCACCAAGAATGATGTCACAATATGAAGACAAGATGATCAATTTCAACAATTGGCTTAAGTATTGGTGTCATTCAAACAGGATCCAATGCCTGTCAGCCTGGGATGACATGCTCGACAAGCCATGATGCTTCGCTAGGGACATCTTGCACCTGTCACCCCTGGGCTTTCGGATATTGGCAAAAGCTCTTGCTACTCCCATAGTGCCTTTTTACTCAAGGCTCAAAAGATAAACCCACCTCCATAGGTATCACAAGGGATAGGAAACTAAGAGTAATGCTACTCAACGCCAGAAGTCTAAACCTATCCATACATTATTTATTCATCTATACATTACCATTTCTATTTATTTATTTATTTATTTATCAACATACTGACTTGTTAAAATTATCAATTTGTTTATCCACATATTTATTATATATTGAATGTACTTAAATGTATTTATTAATTATTTACTATATATTGAATGTGCTTAAATGTATTTATTAATCATTCATTAACTATTAATCATTTACTAATTATTAATATTTCATTAACTTAATTAATTGTTCAGAAAATATATACTACTACAAAATAAGAGTATATATCCCAATATTTGATTTGAATGCAGTATCTTTACTTAAGCGATTATGTTTTCATAGGCTCTTGATAAGCATATTGCCATGAAACAAACATTTAATCTACCATATATAAGGTTCTTATTTAGCGATAATTTACATCATACTTTTATATATTTTTACATTTTTACATTTTTACACTGTTTTTATTATGTGTATTTATTATGTGCATTCATCGTGCTTCTCCGTTTTACCTACTTATCAATTGATAATTTATATATTTTTTCATATTTACTCATTTATTCATTTATCATATGCTTCTAACATCATGCTTTAGTTCTGGTTGATAGTAGAGTAATTAGTTATGAAAAACATTGCCCCTTTTAAAATCCTGGGACTTTTTGAAATTATAGCATCAAGTAATTGTATTCAATTAACTTAGTGATTTAGTAATTGAACAGTTTATCTGTTTTACTTTGGCGCCCTTTTTTACTTCTTTTGTATAAATAGAGGTTTTTAAATGTCATATGTACTGTCTGATGAAGCGTAGTGGTAGCTACACGAAAGCGCTTACAGATAATAAAGGTTCTTTGTTATATTCATCCTGGAATATGTGATGTTTTTACTCAGAAAGTGAAGTTATCGTTTTGGCTTTGTTGATTTGTATCTGCTGATTCCTGTGAACATTGAGTTATTAACAGAACTCTGCAATTGCCTTCTACAGCTTCGTGGTGAGAGAGCCTGGTTGTTTTCACCAAGTCTAAACCTCAAGATGTACGCACTCTAAACTCTCCTTAGCATGAAGAACATCGATATCTGTGCAGTAACAGAAACCTGGTTCAAGGCTCCCGAGAACACCCCAGCACTACCAGGTTATACCTCATACCATGCTTTTCGGCCCCAAAACTTGGACCGTACCACAAAAGGAGGGGGGAGTATCAATATTCGTCAAAGATACCCACACCTCCAGGTTGGTGGCACAGCACGAAGCATCAGAGACTATCCATGTGCAACTAACAGTGGGTAAAACTGCCTTCCAGTTTATAGCCTGCTACAGACCACCCTCCCAAACCCAGGAACCCCATTCGGCCTTCCTGAGAACACTGGAAAATATGACGGTCTCTGCAAACACCATTATATTGGGCAACTTCAACTACCCAAACATAGACTGGGAGCATTACTCTAGCTCCAACACCCTAGCCCAAAGGTTCCTAGAATTTATAAACTCAAATGCTATGGAACAACTTGTTACCACTCC